>NW_027225613.1:535000-537500 GCF_038994185.2 Dermacentor albipictus
ACAGACAGGCAGACGGACGGACGGACGGACAGACGGAAGGACGGACGGACGGACAGCAAGACAGACAGACAGACAGACGGACAGACGGATGGACGGACGGACGGATGGACAGACAGACAGACAGGCAGAAAGACGGACGGACGGAAGGACGGACCCGTCTGTCTGTCTGTCTGTGCGAACGTGCGTGCGTGCGTGTGTGGAATCACCGTTCAGCGGACGGACGGACGGAAGGACGGACAGAGGAACAGACAGACAGACAGACGGACGGACGAAAGGGCGGACAGACAGACAGACAGACAGACAGACAGACAGACAGACGGACGGACGGAAGACGGACAGACGGACGGACGGACCCGTCTGTCTACCTGTCTGTCTGTGCGGACGTGCGTGCGTGCGTGGAATCACCGTTCAACAGACGGACGGATGGATGGACGGGGGGACGGACAGACAGACAGACAGACAGACGGACGGACGGACGGACGGACGGACGGACCGGCAGACACACAGACAGACGGAGGGACAGACGGACGGACGGACGGACGGACAGACAGACAGACAGACACACACAGGCAGACAGACGGACGGACGGACCCGTCCGTCTGTCTGTCTGTGCGAACGTGCGCGCGTGCATGCTAGCGTGCGTGCGTGGAATCACCGTTCAACAGACGGACGGGCGGACAGAGGAATAGACAGACAGATAGACAGACGGACGTACGGACGGACGGAAGGACGGACTGGTCTGTCTGTCTCTGTGTTCGAAGGTGCGTGCATGCGTGCTAGCGTGCGTGCGTGCAATCACCGTTCAACCAACAGACGGAAAGACGGACAGAGGAACAGACAGACAGACAGACAGACAGACGGACGTATAGACGGACAGACACACAGACAGACAGACCGAGAAACGGACGGACGGACGGACAGATGAACAGACAGAAAGACAGACAGATGGACAAACGGACAGACGGACGGACGGAAGGACGGACCCATCTGTCTGTCTGTGTGTGTGTGCGAAGGTGCGTGTATACATGCTAGCGTCCGTGCGTGCAATCACCGTTCAACGGACGGACGGACGGACAAAGGAACAGACAGACAGACAGACAGACAGACAGACAGACAGACGGACAGAGGGACGGACAGACAGACAGACAGACAGACAGACAGACAGACAGACAGACAGACGGACGGACGGACGGACGGACTGACGGACGGACGGACGGACGGACGGACGGACGGACAGACAGACAGACAGACAGACAGACAGACAGACGGACAGAGGGACGGACGAACGGACGGACCCGTCTGTCTGTCTGTCTGTCTGTGTGTGCGAAGGTGCGTGCATGCGTGCTAGCGTGCGTGCGTTCAATCACCGTTCAACCAACGGACGGACAGACGGACAGAGGAACAGACAGACAGAAAGACAGACAGACAGACAAGCGGACAGACAGACAGACAGACACACCGACGGACGGACGGAATCACCGTTCAACCGACGGACGGACGGACAGAGGAACAGACAGACGGACAGACAGGCAAACACAGACAGACAGACAGACAGACAGACAGACAGACGGACCGACGGAAGGACGGACCCGTCTGTCTGTCTGTCTGTGTGTGCGAACGTGCGTGCGTGCGTGCTAGCGTGCGTGCGTGGAATCACCGTTCAACGGACGGACGGACGGACGGACAGAGGAACAGACAGACAGACAGACGGACGGACGGACGAACGGGCGGACAGACAGACAGACAGACAGACGGACGGACGGAAGACGGACAGACGGACGGACGGACGGACGGACGGACCAGTCTGTCTACCTGTCTGTCTGTGCTGACGTGCGTGCGTGCGTGGAATCACCGTTCAACAGACGGACGGATGGATGGACGGGTGGACGGACAGACAGACAGACAGACAGACAGACAGACGGACGGACGGACAGACAGACAGACAGACAGACAGACAGACGGACGGACGGACGGACGGACCGGCAGACACACAGACAGACGGAGGGACAGACGGACGGACAGACAGACAGACAGACAGACGGACGGACGGACGGACGGACGGAAGGACGGACCCGTCTGTCTGTCTGTCTGTGCGAACGTGCGTGCGTGCATGCTAGCGTGCGTGCGTGGAATCACCGTTCAACGGACGGACGGACGGACGGACGGACAGAGGAACAGACAGACAGACAGACGGACGGACGAAAGGGCGGACAGACAGACAGACAGACAGACAGACAGACGGACGGACGGAAGACGGACAGACGGACGGACGGACCCGTCTGTCTACCTGTCTGTCTGTGCGGACGTGCGTGCGTGCGTGCGTGCGTGGAATCACCGTTCAACAGACGGACGGATGGATGGACGGGTGGACGGACAGACAGACAGACAGACAGACAGACGGACGGACGGACGGACGGACGGACGGACGGACGGACGGGCGGACAGACAGACAGACAGACAGACAGACAGACAGACAGACAGACAGACAGACAGACAGACG